>NC_088333.1:31007500-31017500 GCF_036884655.1 Musa acuminata AAA Group | reverse complement strand
TTACTTTCATCGTAGTTAATCCTGCACACTTATCTCAACATATAGATTAGATAACAAATGACAATTGACTTCATCATCAAAATCCGAGATTCAACAATCTCCCCCTTTTTGATGATGACAATCAATTGATAATGGAGTTAACCTTAACTCCCCCTATCTATATGCCATACTTGAGATAAGTCATTCTTGAATTCAAAACCTAAGAATTCAAGAGACATATTGATAAGTTAAAATCATTTGAACTTGTCAATACTCCCATCATGATTTCCATCATGATGTATCTCTCTGAAGATAATGTCAAGGCTTGACATTCATTTTCAAATATAACAAGTTTGAATGATGGTAATAGTAGCAATTCATCATATTGTAAGATATCAACATGTAAAGCTACGAAGTAAGATTTTGTTATCATTACATGATGTACACATTTCAAATAATTTAGCAAGTATTGCATTTCATCACATGGTAAGATATCAACTCGTAGAATTTCGATGCAAGTTTTTTGTTTGATATCTTGACACGATACAAATCATAGCATCTGTTCATATATGGCATAATCATAGTATCAGTGTTTATAGTATCAATTCATATATTTCTCCTCCTTTGTCATCAACAAAAAGCATGGTAGTTGTGATACCAGGAGAACAATATAAGCAAATTATCAAGCATATAAATGAAGGCATGATACGTAGATTGCTTTGAATACTTTAGCATTCCAATTAATAAGCGAATCCGAAAATGAAATGAACTCTTACATGCATTTGGACAAGACTATGCTACAGATTTTCAAATAAGACAAAACATTTTTGTATTCAACACATAATTTCTAACATATTTTTTAGGCATGTAATGGCAATCAAGTGATTTGATCATTCAATAAAGTCCGAAAAATAATTTTAACTAGTTTATGTATTCGGACACATCAACATTCCTAATTCTCTTCTTATGAAATCAAATTGTTCTTCACTTAGAAGTTTTGTAAAAATATCAGCTAGTTGATGTTTAGTATCAATGAACTCTATGATTACATCATGATTAGTAACATGATCTCGTATAAAGTGATGTCTAATATCAATATGTTTTGTTCTTGAGTGTTGTATAGGATTCTTGGTTAAGCATATTGCACTTGTGTTATCACATTTAATGGAAATATTTTTAAGATGAACTTTATAATCTTCTAAGGTGTTTTTCATCCATATAACTTGTGCACAGCACGCACTTGCTGCAATATATTCAGCTTCGGTTGTTGATAGTGCAACCGAGTTTTGTTTCTTAGATGACCAGGAAACAAGGGCATGTCTTAAAAATTGACATGTTCCTGATGTGCTTTTTCTATCAAGTCTACAGCCAGCAAAGTCCGCATCAGCATAAACAATTAACTCAAGATTCTCTGATTTTGGGTATCATAATCCTATATTTGTGGTACCATTAAGATATCTAAGTATTCTTTTAACTGCTTTGAAATGAGATATCTTAGGGTTTGATTGAAATCTAGCACAAAGTCCTACACTGAACATGATGTCTGGTCTAGTTGTACTGAGGTAAAGTAAACTTCCTATCATACCCCTATAAGTTTTTTGATCGAAGCTTTCTCCACTTTCATCAATTTCTAACTTAGTGGAGGTGCTCATAGGAGTGTTAATAGCCTTCGAGTTATTCATATTAAATTTTTTTAGTAAATTCATAGCATATTTAGTTTGACTAATACATATGTCATTTCTTAGTTGTTTGATTTGTAAGCCTAAGAAGAATGTTAATTCTCCCATTAAACTTATTTCGAATTCAAGACTCATAGTTTTAGCAAATGATTCACAAAGAGATTCATTCGTGGAACCAAAGATAATATCATCAACATAAATCTGAACAATGAGAAAATTATTTTCAAAATTCTTGATGAATAATGTAGTATCAACCTTACCTTTTGTGAAATTATTTTCAATAAGAAAAGAACTAAATCTCTCGTACCAAGCCATCGGGGCTTGTTTTAAACCATAGAGAGCTTTAGTTAATCTAAACACATGATTAGGGAGGCTTTTATTTTCAAATCCAGGAGGTTGTTCAACATAGACTTCTTCGGAAATAAAGCCATTAAGAAAAGTGCTTTTAACATCCATTTGAAACAACTTAAAATTATTACTACTAGCGTAGGCAAGGAGCATCCTTATGGCTTCCAATCGAGCCACAGGAGCGAAGGTTTCTTCGTAATCGATACCTTCTTCTTGGTTGAAACCTTTGGCCACTAATCTAGCCTTGTTTCTAACCACGATACCATTTTCATCTTGCTTGTTTCTAAAGACCCATTTAGTACCAATAACTAAATGGTCATTTGGCCTAGGAACAAGCTTCCACACCTCATTTCTCTCAAATTGATTCAATTCATCTTGCATTGCGATAATCCATTAATCATCTTTCATGGCTTCGTCAATACATTTGGGTTCAATTTGGGAGAGAAAAGCGACGTTCGCACAAAAATTTTTAAGAGAAGATCGTGTTTGAACCCCCTTTGATGTGTCTCCTAAGATTAGCTCCTTAGGATGAGCATCTACATACTTCCAATCCTTGGGTAAGGATGTTTTGGAAGTGGATGCATCCAAGTTGCTAGTTGGAGACGGGGTTTCATTTAAATTCAAGGAATCAAAATTAACATCATCATCAAAATCATTTTTTCTGATTTCGAAAATCTCATTGAAAAAAATATGAATGGATTCTTTAATAATTAAGGTTCTTTTATTAAAGATACAAAAAGCTTTAGAAACCGAAGAATAACCAAGAAAGATTCCTTCATCGGATTTAGCATCAAATTTTCCTAAGTTATCCTTTTCATTCAAGATACAACACTTAGACCCAAAGACTTTAAAATATGAAACATTGGGTTTTTTGTTGTTCCATAACTCATAAGGAGTTTTGGTGAGTAAGGGTCTTACTAGAACTCTATTCAGAATATAGCATGCGGTGTTTACGGCTTCGGCCCAAAAATATTTAGGTAGGCTATGTTCATTCAACATGGTTCTTGTCATTTCTTGTAAATTTCAATTTTTTCTTTCTACTACTCCATTTTGTTGAGGATTTCTTGGAGTAGAGAAATTATGGTTGTATCCATTGAGTTCACAAAATTCTTGGAAATCATGATTTTGAAATTCTCCACCGTGATCACTTCTAATTGACGAAATCATAGACCCCTTCTCATTTTGAACAAGTTTACAAAACTTGGTAAAATATCTAAAGTATTCATTTTTCTGTTTTAAGAAGTAAGTCCATG
Source organism: Musa acuminata AAA Group (assembly GCF_036884655.1). Taxonomy (NCBI): domain Eukaryota; kingdom Viridiplantae; phylum Streptophyta; class Magnoliopsida; order Zingiberales; family Musaceae; genus Musa; species Musa acuminata. The sequence continues at coordinate 31,014,241 of NC_088333.1, read as the reverse complement.
TATATCTGCTATAGTCATCCACAATGACGAAGGCGTATTTGCTACCTCCTAGACTTGATGTAGAGATTGGTCCGAACAAGTCCATATGGATCAATTGTAAGGGCCTAGAGGTGCTTATTTGATTCTTAGATTTGAAACTACCCTTAATTTGTTTACATAATTGGCAAGCATCACATACATTATCTTTAATGAACTTGATATGAGGAATTCCTCTTACAAGTTCTTTAGATGATATTTGAGTTATTAGTTTCATGGTAGCATGACCTAATCTTCTATGTCATAGCCAAGCATCCTCATTCAAAACCGAAAAACACATTTCATTACACAAATCATTGATGTCAATAGTGTATACGTTATTTTGTTTTAATGCAATCATAGACATATTTTTGTGTGATTTTTTAATGATGCAAGCATTAGATTCGAATCTGACAATGTATCCTTTATCACATAATTGACTAATGCTCAAAAGGTTATGTTTTAAACCATTAACTAATAAAACATCTTCAATAAAGAAGTTGGATTTGTTACCTATGGTTCCTTTGCCAATGATTTTACCCTTGTTATTGTCTCCAAAGGTGACATAGCCTTCGTCTATGCTAGTGAGCTTAGAGAATTGAGATGGATCTCCGGTCATATGCCTTGAGCATCCACTATCAAGGTACCATCTCTTGCTCTTAGCTTGCGATGGTATAAGTTTCTACAAAAAAGGATTATTTTTAGGAACCCCTTTGCTTTTGGGTGCCTTAAAAATAGATCTACATTGTTTATCATGTTGCATAGAATTTATCATGGTTCCTTTAGGAACCCAAATTAATTTGTTTGGACTAATTTTCTTGAATGGACAATAATGCGTTTTGTATCCAAGTTTGCAACAAAATTTGCATTTGCTTTGGTGTCGAACATGTAAGATGGGGCCGTTTATGAAGGTGGTTGGATTTTGGTGAGGACTTCTCACAAATCCGATTCCACTTCTTTTGGGAACGTGACCCTTGTTTGCAAGGATCATGTTCAATGACTTGCTACCAACCTCGAATTTCTTCAAGGTGTCCTTAAGTAGCAAGTTTTACTTTTGGAGAGTTTCTAGATCATGGCATTTTATGCATAAACTTAAACTATCATGATATTCAGTTTTTAACTTATCAAAATTACAAATAAGACTATCATGCTCCTTTTTTAGCAATTTGTATTTTCTACTAATAATCTTGCATTCATCAAATAAGTCATGGAAGGCATTTAATAATTCATCAAATGATAAATCTGCATCTATTAAATTTGTTACCTCCTCTCCGATGGCCATCAAGGCGTAATAAGCAACTTGCTCGGTGTTGGACTCCTCTTCTTCGGACGCGCTCGAGTCATCCCATGTTGCTTTGAGCGCCTTCTTCTTTGATGTTCTCTTCTTGACTTGGGGACAATCACTTTTGTAGTGTCCTGGCTTCTTGCACTCATAGCAAATAACTTGGTCCTTCTTGGGTTCAAATTTATTTTTTGTTTCATTCTTAAACTCGTTTCTTTTAATGAATTTTTTAAATTTTCTTGTTAGAAGTGCTAAGTCATCATCACAGTCCTCATCACTTGAGTTTTCTCTCAAGTGGTCTTATGAAGTTTTAAGTGCCATATACTTCCTTTTCTTTGGAAGGATGTCTTCTTGCTCTTCATGAGCTTTGCAAGTCATCTTGTAGGTCATTAATGACCCGATTAGTTCTTCAAGAGGGAAGTTGCTTAGATCTTTCACCTCTTGAATAGTAGTGACTTTAGGATCCCAACTCTTAGGAAGGGATCTTAAAATCTTATTTACGAGCTCAAAATCCGAAAAACTTTTTTCAAGTCCTTTTAGACCGTTGACGACATCCGTGAAACGGGTAAACATGTCGCCAATGGTTTCACTCGGTTTCATCCGGAAAAGTTCGAAAGAGTGTAACAGAAGATTGATTTTTGACTCTTTCACTCTACTTGTGCCTTCGTGAGTCATTTCGAGTGTGTGCCAAATATCAAATGCGATTTCACAAGTCGAAACATGGTTAAACTCGTTTTTATCAAGTGCACAAAATAAGACATTCATAGCCTTTGCATTATGAGCGAAAGCCTTCTTCTTCAATTCATTCCAATGGATCATTGGAAGACAAGGCTTCGAAAATCCGTTTTCGACAAGATTCCAAAATTTAAAATCCATAGAAATAAGAAAGATCCTTATTCGGGTCTTCCAATAGGTGTAGTCCGTCCCATTGAACATGGGTGGACATGTAATAGAATGACCATCTTGGTTTCCGGCGTATGCCATCTCTCTTGGGTTTTAATCCGTTAGAGAGTTAACCCCGCTCTGATACCAATTGTTAAGATCAAGAGTAGCGGAAATCTTTCAACGATAAAACATGTTCGAACGATAAAAACAATTTCGGTGTGAAAGCCAATTCTAAGATTACTTCAACTTAAGATCAAGCGAGATGATGTTAAAATCAATCTATGAAGGCAGTTTGCGGTTATGATGAAAACCAGAATATAAGCGCAAACTGAAATACGACGTTCGTACGAAGAAGCTGATTTACGTCTAAATGCTGATTCGTAAATCACTTGATTAGGTGAGATGCAGTTTAAGCAAGGATATAAAGGCAGTTTGCAGTTATGATTAAAATCATAACGTAAACGCAAACTGAAATATGATGATCGTATGAAAAAACAGGTTTATGTCTAAACGCTGATTTGGAAAGTGCAAAGCTTGAAACCCGATTGTATATGCGCAAAAAGTAGTAAGCTTTAGAGGAGGTTTGCAGTAAAGATAATATGCTCAAAGTAAATGCAAACCGAGATTTAGAGTGGTTCAGTCAATCTTGACCTACTCAACTTTTGGCTTCCTCCACCGACGTCAACTAGAGGCCTTCCTTCAATAGGTGAAGGCCAACCACCCATTTACAGTTTCACTCCTTTTGATGGGCTTAGGAGACAACCCTTACAGAATTTTCTCTCCTCTCTTTACAACTCAGAACTTGAAGAATAGAGGGAGAAGAACTTTTGGCCTTTACAATAATTTTGAGCTCTAAGGATCACAGAAAAAGATCAAGATTTCGGTGTAAGTTCATTGCTCTTTCAGTGCTGAATGGGTGGGGTATTTATCGGCCCTAACCCAATTCAAATTTGGAGCTCAAAACTGTCAATTCCCGGAATTCCGGGATCAGGCGGTTGCACCTCCTGACTGGAGCGGTTGCACCGCCTGGCAGAGCTCGAAGACTGAGCCTCTGGGCGGTGCTACCTCCTATCAGGGGCGGTTGCACCTCCTAACTGAGGCAGTTGCACTGCCTGGCAGAGCTCGAAGATCGAGCTCAAGCGGTGCCACCTCCTGTCAAGGGAGGTTGCACCGCCCAGTCTCGCTCGGAGACTGAGCCCAAGGCGGTGCCACCGCTTGGCTGGAGCGGTTGCACCTCCCAGTCTCGCTCGGAGACTGAGCCTAGGTGGTGCAACCTCCTGCCTTGGGCGGTTCAACCGCTTGGCAGAAATCAGGGTCCGAATGGGTTGATCCATTCGGCCCAATTTGGGTTTTTCAGGGGCCCAATTGCCCCAAGATTAAGTTAATGGGATCACCTCCCATTTCCAACTTAATCATTGTGCTAACTACGATTTTTACTAAGACATTTACTGCAACTTGCTCCGGTGCGTCAATCGCTTCTTCCGGCGAGCTTCCGGCGAACTTCCGTCGATCATCCGATGATCCCTCGGTGATGCTCCTGCGGACTTCCGGCAAACTCCTGGACTTGCGACGATTCACTTGGCGAGTTTCAACGAGCTTCTTTGGCAAGCTTATGGACTTCTCGGATTTGTTCCCGTAGAACCTCCGACGACTGTCCGAACTTCCATCAAACTCTCGAACTCCCAACGTGATTATTGTCTTGACTCCGGCGCAACTCCTGCTGCATGTCTTACTTTCATCGTAGTTAATCCTGCACACTTATCTCAACTTATAGATTAGATAACAAATGACAATTGACTTCATCATCAAAATCCGAGATTCAACGATCAAATCTTATGTTCCAACTTTGAAAAGTTTGCTTTAGTCTATAAATGGATCTATGCAACTTGCACACCTTATCTGGGTAGTCCTTGGACACGAATCCCTCGAGCTATATCATATACACATCCTCCTCGAGGTTGCCATTGAGGAATATGGTTTTCACGTCCATTTGCCAGATCTCATAATTATAGTGTGATGTAATAGCCAATAGAATTCGAATAGATTTTAGCATAGCTACAAGTGATAAGGTTTCGTCATAGTCAACACTTTGCCTTTGACGATACCCCTTAGCCACTAGCCTTGCTTTATAGGTCTCTACCTTTCCATCTACTTCGATCTTTTTCTTAAAGATCCACTTGCAACCGATGGGTACAATACCCTCGGGTGCATCAACTAGGTTCCAAAACTTATTGGAGTACATGGAATCCATCTCAGAATTCATGGATTCTTGCCACTTCCCAGAGTTTATATTCATAATAGCCTCCTCATAGGTCTGAGGATCAATGTCCTCAACATCCTCTCCTCCAATATTTCCCACATATCTCTCAGGAGGATGAGATATTCTACCGGACCTATGCAAAGTTGGAACTTATGTATTAGGTATCTGAATAGACTCAAGTTGTAGAGTGGTGCTTGAGCTATGTTCTCCAACCTCGCTTAACTCTATCATGCTCCCACTGTTTCCTCCAAGAATGTATTCCTTCTCAAGGAACACCGCTCTCTTGGTTACAAAGACCTTTTGGTCCTCGAGATGATAAAAATAATACGCACAAGTTTCCTTGGGGTATCCCACGAACTTGTACCGCTCCATCTTTGATTCCAACTTATTAGGGTTATGTCTTTTAACGTGGGTAGGGTAGCCCCAAATCTTAACAACCTTAAGATCGGGCTTCTTCTCTTTCCATATCTCATATGGTGTAGACACTACCGACTTAGTTGGATCTCTGTTCATAAGGTAAGCTGCGGTTTCTAGGGCATATCCCTAGAATGTGATGGGTAGGTCAGCGAAACTCATCATGGATCGCACCATGTCTAACAGCATACGATTCCTCCTATTTAGATACACCATTGAGCTAAGGTATATAAGGAGGTGTCCATTAGGATAGAATCCTATGGTCCTTGAGGAATTGGGTAAACTCTGTACTTAAGTACTCATCTCCTCGATATGATCCAAGAGTCTTGATACTCTTTCCAGTTTGGTTCTTCACTTCATTCTTATACTCTCTAAATTTCTCAAAGGCCTCGAACTTATACTTAATTAAGTATACATATTCATATTTTGAGAAATCAACAATAAAGAAAATGAAGTAGGAGTAATTGTTAGGAATGAGTCGGCACTAAGAGGAGGGGAGGCGGGGAGGTGAATTAGTGTAGCGGTAAAATCACCAGTTTAAAAATTCTTCGTACAATAAAACCAATCATAAATATATTAACTTAGAAGCATAAGGGAGTATAGTGAAAGTAATAAGAAGGTAAAACAGTTTGCAGTAAAGTTAAATTGCTCTAAAGGAAATGCAAATCGATTTTATAGTGGTTCGATCGTCGAGACCAACATCCACTCTCGATTCCTCTTCCGTCGAGGCCACCGGCATCCACTAATGATCTTATTTCAATGGGCAAAGACCAACTACCCTTTTACACCTCTCTTCTCCTTTTCATAGGTTTAGGAGACAACTTTTTACAACCCTTTTTTATAAGGTATCCCTCACACACCTCCCTTAGAACTCTCTCTAAGCTTTAGGAGGAGGAAACTCAACTTTCTAATAGGGTTTATAATAGAGTTTTGCTCAATCTTTCTTACTACTCCATATAGGAATAGCTAGGGTATTTATAGACCCAACTGACTTCAAAACTTAGAGCCAAAATTCAAATCCCCGAGATTTTGGGGTACGGGCGGTACCACCACTTGCACTGGGTAGTACCACCACCTACAGCCTAACATTAGGCGATACTATCGCCCAATTTGGTGGTACTACCGCTTGGGAGACTGTGTCTGGGTGGTACCATCACTCAAACTAGCGGTACCACCACCTGATAGTCTCAGAGACTAAGTCTGGGCAGTACCACCGCTTGACATAGTCTTATAGACTGTGCTACGATGGTGCCACATGTTAGGTCACTGTTTAGGCCTTGTAGTTGACCTAACATAGCCCAAACATGGCCTAATTGACCCCTAATTGAGTTGGCTCAATTCCAACCCAACTATATGCTAACTACGATTTTTAAGACATTTACTAATCTAAACAAGTCCATAAGTCTAGGTTTCTTTCGACGAGCTTTCGATGATCTTCCGACGAACTTCCGACGAACTTCCGACGATCTCTCGACAATGTTCCAACAGACTCCTAGGCGGTGCCACCTCCTGTCAGGGGATGTTGCACCGCCCAGTCTCGCTCGGAGACTAAGCCCAAGCGGTGCCACCTCCTGGCTTGGGTGGTTGCACCGCCCAGTCTCACTCGGAGACTTAGCCCAGGCGGTGCTACCTCCTGGCTTGGGCGGTTGCACCTCCCGCCAGAAATCAGGGTCCGAATGGGTTGATCCATTCAGCCCAATTTAGGTTTTTTAGGGGCCCAATTGCCCCAAGATTAAGTTAATGGGATCACCTCCCATTTCCAACTTAATCATTGTGCTAACTACGATTTTTCCTAAGACATTTACTGCAACTTGCTCCGGTGCGTCAATCGCTTCTTCCGGCGAGCATCCGGCGAACTTCCGTCGATCATCCGATGAACCCTCGG